>NC_091692.1:98970000-98975000 GCF_041296265.1 Equus caballus
TAGGGTTAGGGTTAGGGTTAGGGTTAGGGTTAGGGTTAGGGTTAGGGTTAGGGTTAGGGTTAGGGTTAGGGTTAGGGTTAGGGTTAGGGTTAGGGTTAGGGTTAGGGTTAGGGTTAGGGTTAGGGTTAGGGTTAGGGTTAGGGTTAGGGTTAGGGTTAGGGTTAGGGTTAGGGTTAGGGTTAGGGTTAGGGTTAGGGTTAGGGTTAGGGTTAGGGTTAGGGTTAGGGTTAGGGTTAGGGTTAGGGTTAGGGTTAGGGTTAGGGTTAGGGTTAGGGTTAGGGTTAGGGTTAGGGTTAGGGTTAGGGTTAGGGTTAGGGTTAGGGTTAGGGTTAGGGTTAGGGTTAGGGTTAGGGTTAGGGTTAGGGTTAGGGTTAGGGTTAGGGTTAGGGTTAGGGTTAGGGTTAGGGTTAGGGTTAGGGTTAGGGTTAGGGTTAGGGTTAGGGTTAGGGTTAGGGTTAGGGTTAGGGTTAGGGTTAGGGTTAGGGTTAGGGTTAGGGTTAGGGTTAGGGTTAGGGTTAGGGTTAGGGTTAGGGTTAGGGTTAGGGTTAGGGTTAGGGTTAGGGTTAGGGTTAGGGTTAGGGTTAGGGTTAGGGTTAGGGTTAGGGTTAGGGTTAGGGTTAGGGTTAGGGTTAGGGTTAGGGTTAGGGTTAGGGTTAGGGTTAGGGTTAGGGTTAGGGTTAGGGTTAGGGTTAGGGTTAGGGTTAGGGTTAGGGTTAGGGTTAGGGTTAGGGTTAGGGTTAGGGTTAGGGTTAGGGTTAGGGTTAGGGTTAGGGTTAGGGTTAGGGTTAGGGTTAGGGTTAGGGTTAGGGTTAGGGTTAGGGTTAGGGTTAGGGTTAGGGTTAGGGTTAGGGTTAGGGTTAGGGTTAGGGTTAGGGTTAGGGTTAGGGTTAGGGTTAGGGTTAGGGTTAGGGTTAGGGTTAGGGTTAGGGTTAGGGTTAGGGTTAGGGTTAGGGTTAGGGTTAGGGTTAGGGTTAGGGTTAGGGTTAGGGTTAGGGTTAGGGTTAGGGTTAGGGTTAGGGTTAGGGTTAGGGTTAGGGTTAGGGTTAGGGTTAGGGGTTAGGGTTAGGGTTAGGGTTAGGGTTAGGGTTAGGGTTAGGGTTAGGGTTAGGGTTAGGGTTAGGGTTAGGGTTAGGGTTAGGGTTAGGGTTAGGGTTAGGGTTAGGGTTAGGGTTAGGGTTAGGGTTAGGGTTAGGGTTAGGGTTAGGGTTAGGGTTAGGGTTAGGGTTAGGGTTAGGGTTAGGGTTAGGGTTAGGGTTAGGGTTAGGGTTAGGGTTAGGGTTAGGGTTAGGGTTAGGGTTAGGGTTAGGGTTAGGGTTAGGGTTAGGGTTAGGGTTAGGGTTAGGGTTAGGGTTAGGGTTAGGGTTAGGGTTAGGGTTAGGGTTAGGGTTAGGGTTAGGGTTAGGGTTAGGGTTAGGGTTAGGGTTAGGGTTAGGGTTAGGGTTAGGGTTAGGGTTAGGGTTAGGTTAGGGTTAGGGTTAGGGTTAGGGTTAGGGTTAGGGTTAGGGTTAGGGTTAGGGTTAGGGTTAGGGTTAGGGTTAGGGTTAGGGTTAGGGTTAGGGTTAGGGTTAGGGTTAGGGTTAGGGTTAGGGTTAGGGTTAGGGTTAGGGTTAGGGTTAGGGTTAGGGTTAGGGTTAGGGTTAGGGTTAGGGTTAGGGTTAGGGTTAGGGTTAGGGTTAGGGTTAGGGTTAGGGTTAGGGTTAGGGTTAGGGTTAGGGTTAGGGTTAGGGTTAGGGTTAGGGTTAGGGTTAGGGTTAGGGTTAGGGTTAGGGTTAGGGTTAGGGTTAGGGTTAGGGTTAGGGTTAGGGTTAGGGTTAGGGTTAGGGTTAGGGTTAGGGTTAGGGTTAGGGTTAGGGTTAGGGTTAGGGTTAGGGTTAGGGTTAGGGTTAGGGTTAGGGTTAGGGTTAGGGTTAGGGTTAGGGTTAGGGTTAGGGTTAGGGTTAGGGTTAGGGTTAGGGTTAGGGTTAGGGTTAGGGTTAGGGTTAGGGTTAGGGTTAGGGTTAGGGTTAGGGTTAGGGTTAGGGTTAGGGTTAGGGTTAGGGTTAGGGTTAGGGTTAGGGTTAGGGTTAGGGTTAGGGTTAGGGTTAGGGTTAGGGTTAGGGTTAGGGTTAGGGTTAGGGTTAGGGTTAGGGTTAGGGTTAGGGTTAGGGTTAGGGTTAGGGTTAGGGTTAGGGTTAGGGTTAGGGTTAGGGTTAGGGTTAGGGTTAGGGTTAGGGTTAGGGTTAGGGTTAGGGTTAGGGTTAGGGTTAGGGTTAGGGTTAGGGTTAGGGTTAGGGTTAGGGTTAGGGTTAGGGTTAGGGTTAGGGTTAGGGTTAGGGTTAGGGTTAGGGTTAGGGTTAGGGTTAGGGTTAGGGTTAGGGTTAGGGTTAGGGTTAGGGTTAGGGTTAGGGTTAGGGTTAGGGTTAGGGTTAGGGTTAGGGTTAGGGTTAGGGTTAGGGTTAGGGTTAGGGTTAGGTTAGGGTTAGGGTTAGGGTTAGGGTTAGGGTTAGGGTTAGGGTTAGGGTTAGGGTTAGGGTTAGGGTTAGGGTTAGGGTTAGGGTTAGGGTTAGGGTTAGGGTTAGGGTTAGGGTTAGGGTTAGGGTTAGGGTTAGGGTTAGGGTTAGGGTTAGGGTTAGGGTTAGGGTTAGGGTTAGGGTTAGGGTTAGGGTTAGGGTTAGGGTTAGGGTTAGGGTTAGGGTTAGGGTTAGGGTTAGGGTTAGGGTTAGGGTTAGGGTTAGGGTTAGGGTTAGGGTTAGGGTTAGGGTTAGGGTTAGGGTTAGGGTTAGGGTTAGGGTTAGGGTTAGGGTTAGGGTTAGGGTTAGGGTTAGGGTTAGGGTTAGGGTTAGGGTTAGGGTTAGGGTTAGGGTTAGGGTTAGGGTTAGGGTTAGGGTTAGGGTTAGGGTTAGGGTTAGGGTTAGGGTTAGGGTTAGGGTTAGGGTTAGGGTTAGGGTTAGGGTTAGGGTTAGGGTTAGGGTTAGGGTTAGGGTTAGGGTTAGGGTTAGGGTTAGGGTTAGGGTTAGGGTTAGGGTTAGGGTTAGGGTTAGGGTTAGGGTTAGGGTTAGGGTTAGGGTTAGGGTTAGGGTTAGGGTTAGGGTTAGGGTTAGGGTTAGGGTTAGGGTTAGGGTTAGGGTTAGGGTTAGGGTTAGGGTTAGGGTTAGGGTTAGGGTTAGGGTTAGGGTTAGGGTTAGGGTTAGGGTTAGGGTTAGGGTTAGGGTTAGGGTTAGGGTTAGGGTTAGGGTTAGGGTTAGGGTTAGGGTTAGGGGGTTAGGGTTAGGGTTAGGGTTAGGGTTAGGGTTAGGGTTAGGGTTAGGGTTAGGGTTAGGGTTAGGGTTAGGGTTAGGGTTAGGGTTAGGGTTAGGGTTAGGGTTAGGGTTAGGGTTAGGGTTAGGGTTAGGGTTAGGGTTAGGGTTAGGGTTAGGGTTAGGGTTAGGGTTAGGGTTAGGGTTAGGGTTAGGGTTAGGGTTAGGGTTAGGGTTAGGGTTAGGGTTAGGGTTAGGGTTAGGGTTAGGGTTAGGGTTAGGGTTAGGGTTAGGGTTAGGGTTAGGGTTAGGGTTAGGGTTAGGGTTAGGGTTAGGGTTAGGGTTAGGGTTAGGGTTAGGGTTAGGGTTAGGGTTAGGGTTAGGGTTAGGGTTAGGGTAGGTTAGGGTTAGGGTTAGGGTTAGGGTTAGGGTTAGGGTTAGGGTTAGGGTTAGGGTTAGGGTTAGGGTTAGGGTTAGGGTTAGGGTTAGGGTTAGGGTTAGGGTTAGGGTTAGGGTTAGGGTTAGGGTTAGGGTTAGGGTTAGGGTTAGGGTTAGGGTTAGGGTTAGGGTTAGGGTTAGGGTTAGGGTTAGGGTTAGGGTTAGGGTTAGGGTTAGGGTTAGGGTTAGGTTAGGGTTAGGGTTAGGGTTAGGGTTAGGGTTAGGGTTAGGGTTAGGGTTAGGGTTAGGGTTAGGGTTAGGGTTAGGGTTAGGGTTAGGGTTAGGGTTAGGGTTAGGGTTAGGGTTAGGTTAGGGTTAGGGTTAGGGTTAGGGTTAGGGTTAGGGTTAGGGTTAGGGTTAGGGTTAGGGTTAGGGTTAGGGTTAGGGTTAGGGTTAGGGTTAGGGTTAGGGTTAGGGTTAGGGTTAGGGTTAGGGTTAGGGTTAGGGTTAGGGTTAGGGTTAGGGTTAGGGTTAGGGTTAGGGTTAGGGTTAGGGTTAGGGTTAGGGTTAGGGTTAGGGTTAGGGTTAGGGTTAGGGTTAGGGTTAGGGTTAGGGTTAGGGTTAGGTTAGGGTTAGGGTTAGGGTTAGGGTTAGGGTTAGGGTTAGGGTTAGGGTTAGGGTTAGGGTTAGGGTTAGGGTTAGGGTTAGGGTTAGGGTTAGGGTTAGGGTTAGGGTTAGGGTTAGGGTTAGGGTTAGGGTTAGGGTTAGGGTTAGGGTTAGGGTTAGGGTTAGGGTTAGGGTTAGGGTTAGGGTTAGGGTTAGGGTTAGGGTTAGGGTTAGGGTTAGGTTAGGGTTAGGGTTAGGGTTAGGGTTAGGGTTAGGGTTAGGGTTAGGGTTAGGGTTAGGGTTAGGGTTAGGGTTAGGGTTAGGGTTAGGGTTAGGGTTAGGGTTAGGGTTAGGGTTAGGGTTAGGGTTAGGGTTAGGGTTAGGGTTAGGGCTAGGGTTAGGGTTAGGGTTAGGGTTAGGGTTAGGGTTAGGGTTAGGGTTAGGGTTAGGGTTAGGGTTAGGGTTAGGGTTAGGGTTAGGGTTAGGGTTAGGGTTAGGGTTAGGGTTAGGGTTAGGGTTAGGGGTTAGGGGTTAGGGTTAGGGTTAGGGTTAGGGTTAGGGTTAGGGTTAGGGTTAGGGTTAGGGTTAGGGTTAGGGTTAGGGTTAGGGTTAGGGTTAGGGTTAGGGTTAGGGTTAGGGTTAGGGTTAGGGTTAGGGTTAGGGTTAGGGTTAGGGTTAGGGTTAGGGTTAGGGTTAGGGTTAGGGTTAGGGTTAGGGTTAGGGTTAGGGTTAGGGTTAGGGTTAGGGTTAGGGTTAGGGTTAGGGTTAGGGTTAGGGTTAGGGTTAGGGTTAGGGTTAGGG
>NC_091693.1:2500-10000 GCF_041296265.1 Equus caballus
CCTAACCCTAACCCTAACCCTAACCCTAACCCTAACCCTAACCCTAACCCTAACCCTAACCCTAACCCTAACCCTAACCCTAACCCTAACCCTAACCCTAACCCTAACCCTAACCCTAACCCTAACCCTAACCCTAACCCTAACCCTAACCCTAACCCTAACCCTAACCCTAACCCTAACCCTAACCCTAACCCTAACCCTAACCCTAACCCTAACCCTAACCCTAACCCTAACCCTAACCCTAACCCTAACCCTAACCCTAACCCTAACCCTAACCCTAACCCTAACCCTAACCCTAACCCTAACCCTAACCCTAACCCTAACCCTAACCCTAACCCTAACCCTAACCCTAACCCTAACCCTAACCCTAACCCTAACCCTAACCCTAACCCTAACCCTAACCCTAACCCTAACCCTAACCCTAACCCTAACCCTAACCCTAACCCTAACCTAACCCTAACCCTAACCCTAACCCTAACCCTAACCCTAACCCTAACCCTAACCTAACCCTAACCCTAACCCTAACCCTAACCCTAACCCTAACCCTAACCCTAACCCTAACCCTAACCCTAACCCTAACCCTAACCCTAACCCTAACCCTAACCCTAACCCTAACCCTACCCTAACCCTAACCCTAACCCTAACCCTAACCCTAACCCTAACCCTAACCCTAACCCTAACCCTAACCCTAACCCTAACCCTAACCCTAACCCTAACCCTAACCCTAACCCTAACCCTAACCCTAACCCTAACCCTAACCCTAACCCTAACCCTAACCCTAACCCTAACCCTAACCCTAACCCTAACCTAACCCTAACCCTAACCCTAACCCTAACCCTAACCCTAACCCTAACCCTAACCCTAACCCTAACCCTAACCCTAACCCTAACCCTAACCCTAACCCTAACCCTAACCCTAACCCTAACCCTAACCCTAACCTAACCCTAACCCTAACCCTAACCCTAACCTAACCCTAACCCTAACCCTAACCCTAACCCTAACCCTAACCCTAACCCTAACCCTAACCCTAACCCTAACCCTAACCCTAACCCTAACCCTAACCCTAACCCTAACCCTAACCCTAACCCTAACCCTAACCCTAACCCTAACCCTAACCCTAACCCTAACCCTAACCCTAACCCTAACCCTAACCCTAACCCTAACCCTAACCCTAACCCTAACCCTAACCCTAACCCTAACCCTAACCCTAACCCTAACCCTAACCCTAACCCTAACCCTAACCCTAACCCTAACCCTAACCCTAACCCTAACCCTAACCCTAACCCTAACCCTAACCCTAACCCTAACCCTAACCCTAACCCTAACCCTAACCCTAACCCTAACCTAACCCTAACCCTAACCCTAACCCTAACCCTAACCCTAACCCTAACCCTAACCCTAACCCTAACCCTAACCCTAACCCTAACCCTAACCTAACCCTAACCCTAACCCTAACCCTAACCCTAACCCTAACCCTAACCCTAACCTAACCCTAACCCTAACCCTAACCCTAACCCTAACCCTAACCCTAACCCTAACCCTAACCCTAACCCTAACCCTAACCCTAACCCTAACCCTAACCCTAACCCTAACCCTAACCCTAACCCTAACCCTAACCCTAACCCTAACCCTAACCCTAACCCTAACCCTAACCCTAACCCTAACCCTAACCCTAACCCTAACCCTAACCCTAACCCTAACCCTAACCCTAACCCTAACCCTAACCCTAACCCTAACCCTAACCCTAACCCTAACCCTAACCCTAACCCTAACCCTAACCCTAACCCTAACCCTAACCCTAACCCTAACCCTAACCCTAACCCTAACCCTAACCCTAACCCTAACCCTAACCCTAACCCTAACCCTAACCCTAACCCTAACCCTAACCCTAACCCTAACCCTAACCCTAACCCTAACCCTAACCCTAACCCTAACCCTAACCCTAACCCTAACCCTAACCCTAACCCTAACCCTAACCCTAACCCTAACCCTAACCCTAACCCTAACCCTAACCCTAACCCTAACCCTAACCCTAACCCTAACCCTAACCCTAACCCTAACCCTAACCCTAACCCTAACCCTAACCCTAACCCTAACCCTAACCCTAACCCTAACCCTAACCCTAACCCTAACCCTAACCCTAACCCTAACCCTAACCCTAACCCTAACCCTAACCCTAACCCTAACCCTAACCCTAACCCTAACCCTAACCCTAACCCTAACCCTAACCCTAACCCTAACCCTAACCCTACCCTAACCCTAACCCTAACCCTAACCCTAACCCTAACCCTAACCCTAACCCTAACCCTAACCCTAACCCTAACCCTAACCCTAACCCTAACCCTAACCCTAACCCTAACCCTAACCCTAACCCTAACCCTAACCCTAACCCTAACCCTAACCCTAACCCTAACCCTAACCCTAACCCTAACCCTAACCCTAACCCTAACCCTAACCCTAACCCTAACCCTAACCCTAACCCTAACCCTAACCCTAACCCTAACCCTAACCCTAACCCTAACCCTAACCCTAACCCTAACCCTAACCCTAACCCTAACCCTAACCCTAACCCTAACCCTAACCCTAACCCTAACCCTAACCCTAACCCTAACCCTAACCCTAACCCTAACCCTAACCCTAACCCTAACCCTAACCCTAACCCTAACCTAACCCTAACCCTAACCCTAACCCTAACCCTAACCCTAACCCTAACCCTAACCCTAACCCTAACCCTAACCCTAACCCTAACCCTAACCCTAACCCTAACCCTAACCCTAACCCTAACCCTAACCTAACCCTAACCCTAACCCTAACCCTAACCCTAACCCTAACCCTAACCCTAACCCTAACCCTAACCCTAACCCTAACCCTAACCCTAACCCTAACCCTAACCCTAACCCTAACCCTAACCCTAACCCTAACCCTAACCCTAACCCTAACCCTAACCCTAACCCTAACCCTAACCCTAACCCTAACCCTAACCCTAACCCTAACCCTAACCCTAACCCTAACCCTAACCCTAACCCTAACCCTAACCCTAACCCTAACCCTAACCCTAACCCTAACCCTAACCCTAACCCTAACCCTAACCCTAACCCTAACCCTAACCCTAACCCTAACCCTAACCCTAACCCTAACCCTAACCCTAACCCTAACCCTAACCCTAACCCTAACCCTAACCCTAACCCTAACCCTAACCCTAACCCTAACCCTAACCCTAACCCTAACCCTAACCCTAACCCTAACCCTAACCCTAACCCTAACCCTAACCCTAACCCTAACCCTAACCCTAACCCTAACCCTAACCCTAACCCTAACCCTAACCCTAACCCTAACCCTAACCCTAACCCTAACCCTAACCCTAACCCTAACCCTAACCCTAACCCTAACCCTAACCCTAACCCTAACCCTAACCCTAACCCTAACCCTAACCCTAACCCTAACCCTAACCCTAACCCTAACCCTAACCCTAACCCTAACCCTAACCCTAACCCTAACCCTAACCCTAACCCTAACCCTAACCCTAACCCTAACCCTAACCCTAACCCTAACCCTAACCCTAACCCTAACCCTAACCCTAACCCTAACCCTAACCCTAACCCTAACCCTAACCCTAACCCTAACCCTAACCCTAACCCTAACCCTAACCCTAACCCTAACCCTAACCCTAACCCTAACCCTAACCCTAACCCTAACCCTAACCCTAACCCTAACCCTAACCCTAACCCTAACCCTAACCCTAACCCTAACCCTAACCCTAACCCTAACCCTAACCCTAACCCTAACCCTAACCCTAACCCTAACCCTAACCCTAACCCTAACCCTAACCCTAACCCTAACCCTAACCCTAACCCTAACCCTAACCCTAACCCTAACCCTAACCCTAACCCTAACCCTAACCCTAACCCTAACCCTAACCCTAACCCTAACCCTAACCCTAACCCTAACCCTAACCCTAACCCTAACCCTAACCCTAACCCTAACCCTAACCCTAACCCTAACCCTAACCCTAACCCTAACCCTAACCCTAACCCTAACCCTAACCCTAACCCTAACCCTAACCCTAACCCTAACCCTAACCCTAACCCTAACCCTAACCCTAACCCTAACCCTAACCCTAACCCTAACCCTAACCCTAACCCTAACCCTAACCCTAACCCTAACCCTAACCCTAACCCTAACCCTAACCCTAACCCTAACCCTAACCCTAACCCTAACCCTAACCCTAACCCTAACCCTAACCCTAACCCTAACCTAACCCTAACCCTAACCCTAACCCTAACCCTAACCCTAACCCTAACCCTAACCCTAACCCTAACCCTAACCCTAACCCTAACCCTAACCCTAACCCTAACCCTAACCCTAACCCTAACCCTAACCCTAACCCTAACCCTAACCCTAACCCTAACCCTAACCCTAACCCTAACCCTAACCCTAACCCTAACCCTAACCCTAACCCTAACCCTAACCCTAACCCTAACCCTAACCCTAACCCTAACCCTAACCCTAACCCTAACCCTAACCCTAACCCTAACCCTAACCCTAACCCTAACCCTAACCCTAAACCCTAACCCTAACCCTAACCCTAACCCTAACCCTAACCCTAACCCTAACCCTAACCCTAACCCTAACCCTAACCCTAACCCTAACCCTAACCCTAACCCTAACCCTAACCCTAACCCTAACCCTAACCCTAACCCTAACCCTAACCCTAACCCTAACCCTAACCCTAACCCTAACCCTAACCCTAACCCTAACCCTAACCCTAACCCTAACCCTAACCCTAACCCTAACCCTAACCCTAACCCTAACCCTAACCCTAACCCTAACCCTAACCCTAACCCTAACCCTAACCCTAACCCTAACCCTAACCCTAACCCTAACCCTAACCCTAACCCTAACCCTAACCCTAACCCTAACCCTAACCCTAACCCTAACCCTAACCCTAACCCTAACCCTAACCCTAACCCTAACCCTAACCCTAACCCTAACCCTAACCCTAACCCTAACCCTAACCCTAACCCTAACCCTAACCCTAACCCTAACCCTAACCCTAACCCTAACCCTAACCCTAACCCTAACCCTAACCCTAACCCTAACCCTAACCCTAACCCTAACCCTAACCCTAACCCTAACCCTAACCCTAACCCTAACCCTAACCCTAACCCTAACCCTAACCCTAACCCTAACCCTAACCCTAACCCTAACCCTAACCCTAACCCTAACCCTAACCCTAACCCTAACCCTAACCCTAACCCTAACCCTAACCCTAACCCTAACCCTAACCCTAACCCTAACCCTAACCCTAACCCTAACCCTAACCCTAACCCTAACCCTAACCCTAACCCTAACCCTAACCCTAACCCTAACCCTAACCCTAACCCTAACCCTAACCCTAACCCTAACCCTAACCCTAACCCTAACCCTAACCCTAACCCTAACCCTAACCCTAACCCTAACCCTAACCCTAACCCTAACCCTAACCCTAACCCTAACCCTAACCCTAACCCTAACCCTAACCCTAACCCTAACCCTAACCCTAACCCTAACCCTAACCCTAACCCTAACCCTAACCCTAACCCTAACCCTAACCCTAACCCTAACCCTAACCCTAACCCTAACCCTAACCCTAACCCTAACCCTAACCCTAACCCTAACCCTAACCCTAACCCTAACCCTAACCCTAACCCTAACCCTAACCCTAACCCTAACCCTAACCCTAACCCTAACCCTAACCCTAACCCTAACCCTAACCCTAACCCTAACCCTAACCCTAACCCTAACCCTAACCCTAACCCTAACCCTAACCCTAACCCTAACCCTAACCCTAACCCTAACCCTAACCCTAACCCTAACCCTAACCCTAACCCTAACCCTAACCCTAACCCTAACCCTAACCCTAACCCTAACCCTAACCCTAACCCTAACCCTAACCCTAACCCTAACCCTAACCCTAACCCTAACCCTAACCCTAACCCTAACCCTAACCCTAACCCTAACCCTAACCCTAACCCTAACCCTAACCCTAACCCTAACCCTAACCCTAACCCTAACCCTAACCCTAACCCTAACCCTAACCCTAACCCTAACCCTAACCCTAACCCTAACCCTAACCCTAACCCTAACCCTAACCCTAACCCTAACCCTAACCCTAACCCTAACCCTAACCCTAACCCTAACCCTAACCCTAACCCTAACCCTAACCCTAACCCTAACCCTAACCCTAACCCTAACCCTAACCCTAACCCTAACCCTAACCCTAACCCTAACCCTAACCCTAACCCTAACCCTAACCCTAACCCTAACCCTAACCCTAACCCTAACCCTAACCCTAACCCTAACCCTAACCCTAACCCTAACCCTAACCCTAACCCTAACCCTAACCCTAACCCTAACCCTAACCCTAACCCTAACCCTAACCCTAACCCTAACCCTAACCCTAACCCTAACCCTAACCCTAACCCTAACCCTAACCCTAACCCTAACCCTAACCCTAACCCTAACCCTAACCCTAACCCTAACCCTAACCCTAACCCTAACCCTAACCCTAACCCTAACCCTAACCCTAACCCTAACCCTAACCCTAACCCTAACCCTAACCCTAACCCTAACCCTAACCCTAACCCTAACCCTAACCCTAACCCTAACCCTAACCCTAACCCTAACCCTAACCCTAACCCTAACCCTAACCCTAACCCTAACCCTAACCCTAACCCTAACCCTAACCCTAACCCTAACCCTAACCCTAACCCTAACCCTAACCCTAACCCTAACCCTAACCCTAACCCTAACCCTAACCCTAACCCTAACCCTAACCCTAACCCTAACCCTAACCCTAACCCTAACCCTAACCCTAACCCTAACCCTAACCCTAACCCTAACCCTAACCCTAACCCTAACCCTAACCCTAACCCTAACCCTAACCCTAACCCTAACCCTAACCCTAACCCTAACCCTAACCCTAACCCTAACCCTAACCCTAACCCTAACCCTAACCCTAACCCTAACCCTAACCCTAACCCTAACCCTAACCCTAACCCTAACCCTAACCCTAACCCTAACCCTAACCCTAACCCTAACCCTAACCCTAACCCTAACCCTAACCCTAACCCTAACCCTAACCCTAACCCTAACCCTAACCCTAACCCTAACCCTAACCCTAACCCTAACCCTAACCCTAACCCTAACCCTAACCCTAACCCTAACCCTAACCCTAACCCTAACCCTAACCCTAACCCTAACCCTAACCCTAACCCTAACCCTAACCCTAACCCTAACCCTAACCCTAACCCTAACCCTAACCCTAACCCTAACCCTAACCCTAACCCTAACCCTAACCCTAACCCTAACCCTAACCCTAACCCTAACCCTAACCCTAACCCTAACCCTAACCCTAACCCTAACCCTAACCCTAACCCTAACCCTAACCCTAACCCTAACCCTAACCCTAACCCTAACCCTAACCCTAACCCTAACCCTAACCCTAACCCTAACCCTAAC